>NC_133620.1:43423762-43464036 GCF_048593235.1 Sminthopsis crassicaudata
AATCCCTCTGATCCCTTCCAGGGTCAGCCTGATGGAATAATTCTGAGAATAGTATGGGTCTTTAGATTACTTCAGTTGGGAACCTTACCCCTACAGACAAGTCAAAAGCCCGACTGGAAAGTCAGGCATGAAGCAAGCAACCATTTGTCTTTGTAGATTCTTCATGGCAGACAGCAAACATAATCAACAAAGAAATAAAGATTCAGCCAATCCTTAGTAACAGATGAGAGTCAATTGACCCTATGCAGTCACTTAAAATGCACAAAGAAACTATAAAAGTTAAAAAAAAAAAAAAGACAGCCATCTCATTTCTTGTCTCTTACCCCACGCAGTCCCTCAGCAAGGCATGTCATCCTAACATGAGTTCCCTGCAAAAAAATCGCAATTAATAAGGGACCTTAGGCATCTCAACATGTAATATAACATTCAAAAGGCTTGTGATTCTGTAAGATGCCATAACTTTTTCTTTTCCAAAAAGAATTCCTCTTTATAGCTCTCACTTAATTGCTCTTATGGACTAATCAGTCCAGACCATAATACTGTTCTTCACCCGCAACCTTTTGATCTACTTCCTACTAGGCTTTATTTCATTTTCTGAAAACCACAAAAGGAATAAAACAGGGGGATGAAGGCTGAAGTCTCCCCCTCTCTGCAGGCTTGCCTGCCACGACACACTCTCTGTGCGAATGCTAAATCTCATGAGGGCTCTATTGAATAAATCTCAAGACTATTACTGTTAATTGTTACATATTTTCTCAACAAAATACCCCCCTTTCTTTATGTTAAACAATGTTTTTCCCCCTTAAATGCATCGCAACAATTATTGTAACTGATTTCAATTAGGATTCCAGTTTACACTAAGTATTAGCTATTATTAGCCCTATATCAACACACAGAAGGAGGCTTGCAGTTGACACAGCTACTCTGCCCTCAGTATAAATGCAACAAGCCTTGCACTGGGAAGAAAAACCAGAAAATGAAACATTTCTCATGCCATGAAGTGATATACTGGAAATCTTGTCTGAGTGCAAGTGAGACACTATGCTGTATTTCTAGTCCAATTAATGTTATTTATGAATTCTCATGTTTGCATTTTAATTGTATAATGACTCAAGCCCCCACAGGGGATCCTTTATAAATAAATATGTCAGTACTTAGTGTAGTTGGCCCTTATCTATAGTTCAGGTTCCCATGACTTTCCGCTAAAATGTATGCTCTTAAAGCTATTTGGTGCTTGGCATTTTGTTCACAGCTAGCCCAAGGAATCATGACATAACTACCCTCAGAATCCAGAGTTTATGTCTCGATTTCTGTTATGCATTTGTAAAACATTTGCTGAAATATTTTTTAGTCCCAGGTTTGTCCATTCTATAGCTGTCCTTTCATCATTTCTTAAGGTACAATATTATTCTATCCAATTTGTTTATTATTTTCTAGATTTATACATTATTACCTTCTCTTTGTTACCTCTTTGTTACTACAAACTACTCCATAGATAATAACACTGTTGGAAGATCTTTCAAACCTTACTGAAGTGAATGGTTACCCAAGAAAATGACACCATTGAAAGGTGGAGTTGTGGGTAGGGCAGCTTCATTTATAAACAGAGTCCAGGATAAGGGTTATTAACCATAATATCCCAAGGGTAAACTGAGAGATTTCAAGAATTAGTGAACTGGTCTGGGGGCAAAAAATATATATCTTCATTTCAATGTAACTGGTTTCCTTTGTAATACTGTGTGTTTTTAATTATGCATTTAAATTCATTATTGTCAGAAAAATTTCATAAGTTTTACTAAATAGCCAAAAAAGTCAATGACTCAAAAAAGTCTAAAAACTTTGGATTAGAAGATCATTGTCTTATGGACCAGAACTCTGTACTTGAAACAAGAATTCTTACAAGGTGTTAATTCAGTGGAATTGATAAGACAATGGTTATCTAGTTTACTGAGGTGATTAATAGTTCTCTAGTTCAGTATGATTGATTTAATCTTACAACAAATAATGGTTCCCTAGTGATATAATGATTGGTTTATACTCAGTATACTGTATATAAGCTGGGACAAACTCAAGCCAGAGACAGACTCAGAGGGGGCTCAGAGGCGGCTCAGAGGTAGACTTGGAGAAGACAGGGGATTGGAGGTGGGAGCTCAAGCTCCCAGAGCTAAGGAAAGGCATTCATTCTATCTCCCATTTTTGTGGTGGCAGGAGGCTGGACTACAAGCTCTCAGACTGAGACAGACTTCAAGACAGAGACCATCGTGGGTGGTCCTCCTGCCTCCCCACAGAAACCAAGACACATTTTGAAGGACCTCAAGAAAGCTGGGCCCGAGGCAAGGAAACTAGAGTTTGAAGGAGATAATAAAGAATTTGGACTTTAACACCTGGCTATTCTCATGGTGATTAATCTGCTGAAACAAAGGCTGGTCCAGAGACCTCCAGAAAACCAATCAGAATACTACATCAATGTTTGATGGCTATTTCCATAAGAATCAGAGGATTGGTTCTAGTCATCCATAAGTTGGAAAAAAATCTATACCATAGGGGCAGCTAGGTTGTGCAGTGGATAGACCACCAGCCCTGAAGTCAGGAGAACCTGAATTCAAATCTGATCTCAAAGGCTTAACACTTCTACCTGTGTGACTTTGGGCAATTGGGCAAGTTACTTAACCCCAATTGCCTCAGCAAAAAAAAAAAAAAAAAAAAAAAAAAAAAAAAAAAAAAAAAAAATATATATATATATATATACCATACTATCAAAGGGAGTGGATTGTGAATTCTAAAAGGCCCCAAGAAACCTAACCTCATGAAGATCAAGTAGGTCATGCTAAACGGCTAAACTCATCTGATTTTCTTTACTTATCTTTCTTTTTTCTTCCCCCATGTGACCCTCCCTGCTTCCTTCTTTCCTTTTTTCCCCTCTTCTTTTCTTCCTCCTTTTCTTTTTCTTTGTCAGACAAATAGTAGATATAGTTTTCCTTTATTTCAGTAAAGTATTTGTCAGTTTCTCATTTTTTGTGAGGGGATGAGATGAGGGATGTGGACCAAGTGTCACACTCAAATAAAAACAGGGTCACTAATCTATCCATAAGGATCCTAGTAGGCTATATATTGACTCACTTTTAAAGTGGAATATTATATATTCCTTACTGTATTTTTATTTATTTTGTTTAATATTTCCCAATTTAATTTTAATTTTGTTTGAGCTGCACTCAAGAGTCTCATGGGCTGCACGTTTGACAACTTTGAATAGTTAAGTTGATTCAGAGCTGGGTGAATTACTAGATCCAAAGAGACATCATTAATCATTTTATATTCACTTTCAAGGAGGTCTCTAGTGGTTGTCCCAGGGATCTGCTATTGGCCTGTATCATTTAGCACGTTTAACATCAATTTAGATAAAAGACATTTATCAAATACACAGGTGAAACAAAACTTAGGGATATAGCTAATGCATTGTATAATAGTCAGTCAATAAAAATTGGACATATTAGAAAGAGGAATCTGATTAGATGAAATTCTGTGGGATTAATTATTAAATCTTACATATGAGTTCATAAAGTTAACTTTAAAATATAATATGGGAAAATCATTGCTAAATAACAGATCATACAGAAAAGAATTCAAAGTCTTAGTGTCCTACTTGGTCAATATGAATCAGAGAGATAAGTAATGGGGAACTCAAAATGATTCAAGAGAATGTGAATTTTTATTACAAGTAATAGGATCCAGAACACAAAAAGAATATAAGTATTATTGGAATAATATAGGATATTATCTATAATATTTGGAATTAGCAAACAACTGAAGTATTGCAGTTGGTTCTAGGTTCCATATTTTAAGTAGAATATTGACAACAGTAACTCAGTACTTCACCTGCATTACTCATGATAAAAGAAGTGATTTTTTTTTTAATTGAGTAGACCTATGGATTGATTAAGACAGTTAAATTTCAATACAGAAACCTTACAAAGTAAATCAGCACTCACTCAGAGACTTGCAGCTTTTATTTCTGAGGATAAAGGGAAGTTAAGTGGCTTATAGATTAGTGACTTAGCAGTATAATTATAATCCTCATATTACAGATGAGGAAGCTGAGGGTAAAAGTTTTAACTAACCATGTTGTCATACAACTAGTGAGTGCTAAGATATAGCTTAAATTCTGTCTTTCCTGATTTCAACTCCAGTGCTTCCTTTAGTACACCAACATTCAGAAAAACATGATCAGAATGGAGAGAACTTTTGAATCATGCTATAAAAGTACAAGATGAAGAAAATGAAAGTGTTTACCATGAAGATTACAAGACTGACAGAGGAAAGACAGAAAGGATCTTGATTATCATTGTCAAGTATTTAAAGTCTGTCAAGACTTTGAGGATTTATTCTATTAAGGCAAAGAAGGCTAAACTAGAAACTTTGAGTCAAAGTTCCAAATTTAGGTTTAACAATTTGAACCATCAAAGAATTGAATGATGTATCCTCAGGAGATGCTGGTTTCCCTTCCTGAAGTTCTTCAATAAAATGTTTGTTGATCGCTTCTCTTGGATGTTGCACATCTTGCTCCGAAATACATTGGATTAGATCATTTCTAAAGTGTCTCTCAGCTCCATGAGTCTATAATCAACTCTGTTTATATAATTCTAGAATGTCATATCTAGAAATAAATATCTAATGTGCTTGGAAATCACTAGTCCTATTCTTTCACTTTTAAATAGGAAAAAACAGAAGCCTATCGGAGTGAAATGACATTCAAAGTCAAATATTTTTCAGGGTTTTAGTCCCAAGATACCAGCCTCAGAAAAACTTCCCAATCTTTGTTTCCTGGGGAGTAGGATCCTGCTATAAAGCTCAGGTGTTTTGTCTGTGATGAAAAGATCTGGGATCCAACTTATTTCTTCATTCATCACCAGCACAAAGCTATTTGGTGAAATATGAGTAAATGCTCCTAAATGCCAGTGTTGCAATGTAAAAAATTATTGAATTAGAAATCCTAAAATCAAATAACAAAATAACTGTAACCTGTCCTGGACTCTGTTCCTCTTTCTTTGTACAAGATTGGATTTTGTTGGCAGTCATTATGTATTGTATTATATGTGTGTGTGCATTATATATATATATATATATATATATATATATATATATATATATATATATATATATATATATATATATATATGCACATATCCATTATACACACATACATACATCATATATATATATATATAAAAATCATTTATTAAGTGCCTACTCTGTGCCAAGCACTCCGACAAGACATAGGAAAACAAATGAAGTGGGAGGAGGAAATGCAGTCTCAGCTCTCAAGGACTTTATAGTCTAATGGAGCAAGACAATATACAAGCAATTATATATAAATGATATATAAAAGATCACTTTTTAAAGAGCACCTTAGAAGGCAATATCATTAAACCAAAACCAAAAAAAGACTCTTACATTAGAGAGCATTTTTAGCTGAAACCTATATTTCACAAATGCCAGATGACAGAGATAAGGAAGAAGAGAATTCCAGGCATAAGGGACTTTTTTGATTTTCTTGTTGTTCAGTTGTCCTAGTTGTATCTGACTCTTTGAAAACCCATTTGGTTTCTTGTATCTTGGCAAAGATACTGGAGTGGTTTTTCATTTCCTTCTCTAGCTCATTTACAGATGAGGAAACTGAAGCAAACAGTCTTGTCTAGGGTGCTACAGTTAGTAAGTGTTTCAGACCAGAGTTAAGTGCAGAAAGATGTGTCTTCCTGACTCTATCTCTGGCATTCTATCCATTGGCAACACCTACTCCCAGTATAAGGGGGTGGTCAATGAAAAAGTCTGGAGTCTGGAAAATGCAGTGGTTGTATATAGACTAGCAAGGGAAATAGTTTCACTGAATCATAGAATAGGTAGAAGGAAGTAAGGTATAAAAAAGTGAAAGGGTAGACTAGCTGGGCCATTATTAATGATTTTAAAAGCCAAACATGATTTTTTATTTGCTCTTTGGAGTCATAGTGAAACACTAGAGTTTATTAAATAGAGGGGTGATAGAGATCTATGCTTAAGGCAAGTTAATTTGGCAGCTGAGTGGAAGATAAACTAGAGTAGAGAGAAAATTGAGGCAGGGAGACAAACCAGAAGATTATGACATTATTCAATGAGTAAAGTGATGAGGCACTAGACCATGGTGGCAGCTTGTAAGAGAAGGAAGAAGCATAGAAATGATGAGACAATAAATTATATGGAGGGGATGAGATGCCTTGAGAGGGCAAGATCACCTTGACTGTGATCTCAGATAACTTGGAAGAAAATGGTACTCTAGACAATAACAGTTAAGTTAGCAGGAAGGAATGATTAGGATTGAAAATAATAAATACAATTTTGAATATGTTGAGTTTAAGTTGTCTATGATACATACAGTTCAAGATGGTTCCATTGGAATTTGGTCATGTGAGACATGGTCAAAGCTGAACTTATAGGTCTCAGAGTATATAAATCATTTTTAACAGGAGCTGATGAAATCACCAAACAAAATACTAGAGAAGAAGAGGTCATGGATGAGAGCTCAGAGCAGAGCCTTAGGGGGACAGGTGTTAACTAGATGAAGATTCAGCAAATTTGCCTGAGAAAAAGTGGTCAGAAAAAAAATTAACAGAGACCAATGTGACAAAAACTGAAAAACCAAAAAATGTAAAGAAGAAAAGGATAAATAGTGTTAAAGGCTATAGAGGGACAAAAAAGCAGATCAAGAAAAATGACCATAAAAAGGCCATTAGATTTGGCAATGAAAAGATCATTGGTAAACCGGGAGAGAGCATTTCCTGTTGGATAATCCAGTCAGAATTCAGAATGCAGCAAGTTTAGAGAAAAGGAGTACAAGCATCACTTATAGATTGCCTTCTCAAAAAATTTAGCCACAAAAGGAAGGAGAGAAGTGGGATAATTATTAGCAAGTATAAATGGATAGATAAAAATGAGATGTTTTTAAGAATAGGGGAAACAACAGAATGCTTTTTAGGAATCAGGAAAGCACGATAGTTGAGGATCAATTATAAATACAAGTGAATAGCAATGATAGAAGGGGAAATCTGGAGAAGACAGCTGGAAATGGAATAACTCATGCATGTAGTGGAGTTTGCCATGACAGGTAGAAGAGCCACCTCTTCTTGTGAAATAGGGGTGAAGGAAGAAATAGAATCAGAGGGCATTTAGCTGAATTGAAATGAAGAAACACAAGAATTTCCCTACAGACATCTTAATTTTTTGAATGAAATAGGAATCAAAGTTCTCAGCTGAGAGAGTGGAGGGGATGAAAGAGGTATGGTAGAGATAGATAGAAGAAAAGTTTTGTAAAAGTTGCTGTAGTGTGGGGGATAGTGAATTGATTAGAGAGATGTAAAATAATTCCTTTGCTGTAATGAGGACCCTGTTGAGATTATATAATATAAATTTGGAGAAGACTCAGTCAGCACAGTTTCATGATTTTCCCCAGCTTTGTTCAGTAATTCATTCATAGGAGCAAAGCTATGAATGGTGGGACTGATGTAAGGTTGAGGTTTTGCCAGGTAAGACAAAACAAAAAGGCAAGGGACTTGAAAGAACACAGTTTAAAACTGAACTGGTTCACTAAAAAGTCAAAAGAAGGGGAAAGAGTGTGGTTAGTACACAAGTGATGATGGGAAAGAACAGAGGGGTGGAAGGATTGAAGGTCCTGGTGAGGACAAAAGTAATACTTGGAATGAGAGAGACAATGAGAGAGAGAGAGAGAGAGAGAGAGAGAGAGAGAGAGAGAGAGAGAGAGAGAGAGAGAGAGAGAGAACCACAAATTGTGATTCTTTCATATCAAGCAATTTCAGACTTCCTGAACATGGATGACAAACACTTATAGCTGATGTGAAGATCAAAGGTATGAGCATCTCTTTATGTAGTTGTGGTGGAGTGAAGGAGCAGGTCATGGGAAATGAGTAAGTTGAGGAATTGGTCTCTGTTTCAATCCTCTGTTTCACATCTGGTTTATTACTTTCCTACTAGCATCTTGAATACTTGGTGTGAATTCCCTGTGGAATGTAGTTGGTGCTATGGCATAATCTGTCCTCTGACCTTCCTTGACCCTGATCATGAATTATCTTCCATAAATTGATGAATCAAACAGGGAACTAGCCTTGGTTTTTTAGTTTCTCAGAAGGAAATAGAAGTATGAGACTAGAACCAACTGTGGTAATGTCAGAAGATGGTAAATCACTGGATCTCATGCTCTTTGATGACAGAGAAACAAAAGGCCTATGCGAATTTCCATGTGGCATTGTGGAAAGATCCCTAAAAATCACAGAATCATAGAAACTGAAAGAGATGCTGGGAAAAGTCCTATTTTTTTCACTCAGAAGACACAAGTACAAATTCTAACTTTGGCACTTAGATAACTTGTGTGTTACTTTAGGTTAATCATTCTACCTCTCTAGGATTCAATTTCCTTTTACCTGAAATGAGGACTTTTGACACCTTCCCCCTCAATATCTATGATCATGTATATTTTGTCCTCTTTGTTTTATTAAAAGAGAAGACAGTGAGGAGGAAAGTAGTTAAGTGACTAACTCTACTTTTCCTTATCAAACTGGTCCTTTTCCTCATCTGACTAGCAGTCTATAAAAGACATCTTCCAAGAAGAAAAGGAGAACAATGACTCATGAACTTGATCAATTATTGTTCTCTAATTTACTCCTTTGGCATGAATAAGAGGTGCGTTAACATAGAGAATTGCTTTTCTTATCACTGTCATTGATTGGACATTTCACAAAGCAAAAGAGAAAAATATCTTTTGTTCTTTTTGTCCACTATTCTACTTGCCCATGAAGTTACCCAAATCAAATTAGTTCCCTAATTAGAATTGGGAGAAATGAATGCATTTAAAATGGCATTAGAAAAAAATGTATTAAGGCACTTATGAAATTTTCCTTACTTTCTTTCTTTTGAATTTCTGTTTTGTAATTGGAAACTTTCAGGGCTTATGTCAAGGTATGTCTATTTCTTCCATCCATCACCCTGATTCCTCTATAGATCTGTCATATCTCAGTTCAAATCCATAATGAATGATAGAATATTTTCATCTATTCCCAAGTTCAATCAGATCTCATGTCATTTCAAACATTGCCAGTACCTTGTCCTGAAGCATGTCATGAAACTTAGTTTTGTTAGGATTAATTTATATTATTGAAGCTTCTGGCTTCAGGGTAAGAGATCTTCCTTCTTCTCTCTGAAACTAACATTTTTTTTCTTTTCCTATGGACTCCAATTGCTCTTCACTTCCTCTGGAATCTCAGTCCAATCCTACTAATATCCTACTATTTACCATGAGTTTCTCATGTCTCCTTCTCTAATGGTTCATATTTTTTGCATAAAACCAAATTTCAGGCTACGCCATTATAAAGAAATTTTAGACATTGTGTTACCTTTGATTACTTTAAAACTTTCCTCTCCCTTTTGCTCTTGCTTTTTAGGATTTTTGCACTCTTTAAGGCATAATGCTAATGTCACTTCCTAGTAAATCTTTTCTTGACTCTGTCTCCTCTATCTTTAGTTCTCTTTTCCTATGGGAACTGTTTTATCTAAACTTTAAACATAGCAGCATATTTGCTTATCCATGCATATGTCCATCACTAAGAAGAACGTAAGTTATTTGCTTGTAGGAACTATTTCATTTCTGTCATCCCTATCTCCAGAATGAGACACAGAGCTCTGTTCACAGTAGGTACAATCTAATTGTTTTCTGAATTGAATTGGTATCAAATTCTGTGACTCTAAATTCAGTAGTGGATATAGCAGCTTCTAATCCGAACATCCTATCAATCAGTCAACAAGAATTTATTAGGTGCCTCCTGTGTACAAAAATAAATATTGAGTAGTCTTTGAGCTCAAGAATTTTCCATTTGATCAGCAGAGCCAGCATCTGCATGAATGAGTCTCCAAAATACATACAAGGTAAGCTTGGGGAAGGGCAAAGGAAATGGCCATTGGCAGGTGTTACTCAAGGAAAATTTTAATCAACTTTAGCTATTCTATTACATCTTCCTTTGCCAACATTCTTTTAAAGCCACTTTTCTTTACTATGTTTCGTCTTAATTCATTTATTTCTTTTTTTTTTAATTTTTTTTATTATATATATATATATATTTTTATAATATTATCCCTTGTATTCATTTTTCCAAATTACCCCCCCTCCCTCTATTCCCTCCCCCCGATGACAGGCAATCCCATACATTTTACATGTGTTACAATATAGTCTAGGTACAATACATGTGTGTGAATATCATTTTCTTGTTGCACAATAAACATTAGAATCCGAAGGTACATGCAACCTGGGCAGACAGATATTAGTGCTAACAATTTACATTCACTTCCCAGTGTTTCTTCTCTGGGTGTAGCTACCTCTGTCCATCATTGATCAACTGGAAGTGAGTTGGATCTTCTTTAATTCATTTATTTCTTAAACATTTCTTTTTACACATGAAGTAAGAAATGTTTACATAAGGGGGAAGTGATCTGCCCCAGTCAAAGGTGTTTAGATAGCTATACTCCATGCCCAAGCTCCAGAATAGACATTTTAATACCTGAGACAGAACTATGACAGACTCTAGAGCATCCAATTATTCTGAACAATTAAATAACTGTCTTAAGAGAGGCTAGTAGTATTGAATCTAACATTATATTCTCTGATAACTCAGCAGAATGATAGGCTAGAATATCTTCTTGGAGCATCCATACACACACATACACGCACACACACACATCATTTAGTGAGCATTATTTTGCTTTCTTATACCTATGGTCATTTAGCTTCTTCAAGAGATATTTGAGCCTACATAAATTTCTAACATCAGCCAAATCTTCCAATTGGTCTCTATTCTAGATGAAAGTGGAATGTAAGTGATATGTTTAGTTGGGATTTGGGGGCTCAATGAATTCAATCACAAGTTTAATTTATGAAAAGATTCATATGGCTCTGAACCGTTCCATAAGGCTTTTGGATGGGAACAGAAGAAGGTGATTTTTTAACAAAATGTTCAATTGCTTTCTATACTCATTTGCCTCTAGCATCAATATGTATAAACTTATTAATTTTTCATCAAGTCCAGGTTGTAATGAAATTATTCTAATGTTCAATATTGCCCAGCTTGACTTCCTCATGATTTTCTCAACCAAGGAGAAAATGACTAGGATTGGCAAAATAGCCAATCCAATTCAATCCAAAAGCCCTTATTAAGCTTTTATTATTATAGCATAGTATTATGCTAGATGGTCAGGATTAAAAAAAAAACTACTATAACAAAATGAAAACATTCCTCAAGGTCAGTAATCTTATGTTCTCCTGAGGATTATAGAATGCAAACAGAGAAACATGAACATAGACCATACCTAATAGGATCTTGGAGTTAATGAGTTAGAGTCAGTGTAACTAGAGTTAGCTCTGCCATTCCCCAGAAGATCAATACCCAACATATATGAACAGGCAGTTCTCAAGGGACGAATCCTAAACTAAAAACAATTATACAAAAAAAGTTCCCAATCACAAATAATAAGAAAATTTTAATTTAAAATGACTTTTTTTCCTCCCTATTACTCATCAGATTGGCAAAGACAAATATAGAAAATGACAATTGTTGTAGGGACTGTGGAATGACAGACATACCAATGGGTTGTTGATAGAGCTATGAATTGTTTAAGGCATTAAGGATGGCAATTTGGAATTGGAAATCTGTGTTTATATTATACATGAGATCAGGAGTGAATGCCTCCTGTTTTAAACAGAAATCATGCCAGTATCTCTCATATATATATACTCTGGGGTGTTTGTCCTGGCCCCCTACTAACAAGGTCAGAGTTAACAAAGGCTCTCTCATTCCATTAGGGCCAATAAAAGCCAAACAAGAGAAAATATTGTATGGTAGCTTAGGTTAAAAAGTTGGACAAATATGGCACTTTCTGTGATAAGCAATGGAACTCAACATGGGACTTGAGAACATGGGAAGAATCAGAGCAGTTCATGAGACATGCCAGACTCTAATTGGGTCATCTGCAAGAGAAATGTCAGGATAGAAGTTATATACCTGAAGTATCCACATTTCCCTACTCCCACACTACAGCCTCAAGGCAATAATTTCTCCATCTCCTCTTTCCTTTTTGAGTAACAAAGTATTTCCCAATAAAATATCTCTTTTTTTATATTTTTCTTTTTTTAAGAAAAATTCAATCAATAAGCATTTATTTTCTTTCCCTTCTACTGCCCTCATTGAAAATATCCATAAAAAGGAAAAGGATAGACATGTAGAAAAATATTTATAATAGCTTTTTTTGTGGTGACAAAAAATACAAATTGAGGGAAAGGTCATCAATTGGGGATTGGCTGAAACAAGTTGTGGGATATATGTGTGTGTGTGTGTGCATGTTTTGTTTTCTTTCTTGTGGCTTTTCCCTTTGTCCTGCTTCTTTTTCACATGACTAATGTAAAAATATGTTTAACATGATTGTGCATGTATAATATATATTGTGCATGTAATATATATATATATTACAACTTTACATACAGCTATATATATGTAATAGAATACTATTGTTCTATAAGAAAGGATGAGCAAATGTATTTCAGAAAAAAAAAAAAACATGGAAAGACTTACATGATCTAATGCTGAGTGAAGTGAACAGAACTAGGAGAACAATGTATACAATATCAGCAACATTGTGCAATAAGCAATTTGATAGACTTAGCTCTTGTCAACAATGCAATTCCAAGATCCTCATGAAGGAAAATGCTACCCACTTCCAGAGAGAGAACTATGGAATCTGAATGTAGATCAAAGAATACTATTTTCGCTTTTGTTTTGTTTTCTTTCTTGTGGCTTTTCCCTTTTGTCCTGCTTCTTTTTCACATGACTAATGTAAAAATATGTTTAACATGATTGTGCATGTATAATCTATATCAGATTGCTTGCTGCCTTGGAGAGAGAAAAGAAGAGTAAGGGAGGGGAAATTGGAAATCAAAATCTCATGAAGATAAAGTATATGTAACTGGAAAAAATGTGGCTAGGGGGACGGGAAGAAAAGAAAAAAAATCTCTAATTATTTGTGTCTCATTCTATTTGAATCTGCTTACTTTTTCTTTTATATATGATATAGCCTAAGATCTGAGCTCATTCTCACAAGCCCCACTCTCACCCAAGTTGAATGCTTGGGTTGGCTACTTTTTAAAAAATTTTATATTTTAATTTATGAAACAAACATTTCTATAACAGTACAATAAAAAGATAATTGCACATTAAATTGCAGATCTACCATGCACAATTTGCTATTCATTTCAAATATACAACAAAATTATCACATAAATTTATTTTTTCCCTTTCCCCCCTCCTTGAAAGTATAGCAAGGACTAAAAGACAAAAATACCCCACTAAAATCTATGGCACATACTCCTGTAATGGGCCAGAATTCTGGAGAAAGATGTTAACTCAGTGGGATTGATAAGACAATGGTTATCTAATTTAGAATAGTGATTAATAGTTCTCTAGTTCAGTACATGTACTTAGTACTTAATATAGTTCTACAAGATTGACACCTATTTTATAAGATTCACATCTATAATGATGTAATTATAATAGAGTATATAATAGCCAACAAGGACTGGACAGGAGACATTCACTCCATCTCACACCACCATGGTGGCTGGCCTATACTACTGCATTTCCTCCACTAAGACCAAGGCCCATCTGAAGGGGCTCCAGAAAGCTAGCCCTGGCCCCAGGCAAGGAGACAATAAAGAATTTGGACTTTATCCCTGGCTATTCTTGTGGTGATTACTCAGCTAAAATGAAGGCTGGTCCAAAGACTCCAGAAAACCAACAAGAACCTTATACCCTCCTATAGGTACATATAGAGTTTAGGAGGAAACTAACTGACATTTAGAGAAGACATGGGGCAAATTGGGAATATAGCTCCTGGATGGAGGAATATCTCATTATTATTTTGCAGAATCCTTGGAAGGTTCTCCTAAGGTATGCCCTGAGTTTTTATCTCACTTTGAGGTTCTCATTCATCCTCTTTTAGGTTGCAGTGGATAGCATTGTTTGCTATTAGCAAAGTCTCTCTAATGATATTTTGAGTGGTAGACGCTGAGTAAAGTGTTCAATTGCCTTTAGTCTTACTCTTTTCCATAGTTTCTGCCCCTAATGCAGGTGCAAGGGGTCTGCCTCTTCAAGCTTCCAATGCTTTTACTATTAAAGTAACTTCTCGAATTCTTCTGTTGGAATATCCTTCCCTTACATACCTAAATCCAGGTTCCTGTCTAATCTCTCAACCAATTCCAATAAATTTTGTCATCTAACTTCATCCACTCCTTGGAAATGTTTCACTTCTTCTCAATTTGATTGACTAGGTTATTCCTACCTACTTTATATATTTGATTGATTGATTCAATAGCAGCACCTCAAATTGTTCATATCAAAGTTTGCACATTTGATTGATGGATGGATTCTGTAGTTGAGTCAAAGAAGTGTTCTCAGCTAATAAGTGCATCAAAATACATAGTTTCTTGTTAGTTACCTTAATTTGAGGGGACAACTAAATGATTTTTTTGCTTCATTTTAAAAGTCAGTCACTCATGGATACCCATTATTGGAGAATGGCTGAATAATTTATAGTATATGAATGTTATGGAATATTATTGTTCTGTAAGAAATGACCAGCAAGATGATTTCAGAGAAGCCTGGACAGACTTACATGAAGTGATGCTGAGTGAAATAAGCAGAACCATGAGATCATTATACACAACAGATTTGGCTCTCTTCAACAACGATGGTGAGATGATTCAAATCAGTTCCAATTGTTTGGTGATAAAGAAAACCCAGAGGACATCCAGAGAAAGGACCGTGGGAATTGAATGTGGACCACAATGTAGCATTCTCACTCTTTCTGTCATTGTATGCCTGCATTTTGTTTTCTTTCTCGGTTTTTTCTTCCTTCTTGATCTGATTTTTTTCGTTTGCAGCAAGATAACTATGAATATGTATACATGTATTGGCTTTAACATATATTTTAACATATTTAACATGTATTGGACTACTTACCATCTAGGGGAGGAGATGGAAGAAAGAGGGAATAATTTGGAACAGAAGGCAAAGCCTTCTGCAAACAGAGGTCAGTGTTGAAAAATTACCCATGCATATGTTTTGTAAATAAAAAACTTTAATAAAAAAGGGAAAAATATAAAATAAAATAAAATGTAGATCTGAAAAAAAATAAAATGCAGTTTATTCATATGCTAAAAATATCAGTCAGTCAATTAGATGATATTAAACATCTACTATGTATCAGGCACTATAATAAGTGCTAAGGATATAAAGAAAAGTAAAGGCAGGTGGGGGGCTGAATTTATCACTAGATTTTACTCTGTCTAATGCATCCTCTACACAGCAGCAGAATTGTTATTACTGAAATACATACCTGATCATGTTACTGTTCTACCCAAGAAACTCTAATATTTTCCCTTTCCCTTAAGGACAAGCTCTTTACTTGGATTCTATGAACCATTTAAATATTTTAATGATTTTTCTTCAATATATTTAGTTTATAATCTCAGAAGGGGTTTGTTGATTTCAAGGGATCACCCTAAAGGATACATCATATATGAAAAAAATTTATTCTAGAAAAAATACACAGCTTTCAGTTAACTATTCCTTCTGCTTATCTCTCTCTTACCTTTCTAGGCTATATTTTATATTAGTTTCTAGGTATTCTATATTCTAGACCAACCAAAATATTTGCCTTTCTACACATATGTCTTTGCCCAGGCTCATCTCCAATGCCTAGAAGTTTCATCTACATGACTTTCCCATTCAAGAATCCCTTGCAGACTCAGTAGAAGGGACATCTATTACCAAAGAATTATTCTAATCCCTACATACATTATTTACAAATGCTCTATCCCTAGCAGCAATTTGTTTATTTTAGAGTTTGCATTTATTTATCTTTGCTCATTTTATTTTTCCCAAAAGAATGCAAACTCCTTAAGATCAGAATTATTTTTTAAATTGTGTATCCCCAACTTCTAAGACAATGCCTAGAACAGAGTAGTGCTTTATAAATATATTTTAAATAGAAGAATGAATGAATGAATGAACTTGCCATCCAGTTTCTTAGTCCCATTTTAAAAATCAGGTTGGTAAGGCTGATGTCTTAAAGTGTGAACACATGAAAAATTTTGATTCCCCAACTACTCCTGGTCTTTAGAAGTTTATAAAAGTATCAGCCTTTTCAATAAGCAACAGGTAATTTGGGAACTTTATGGTGATTGCTGCCATAAATGTCCAAGAGGGAACAGATTAGACTATTCCCCTTCCTGATCATAGTTAGTTCATGGTACCATAGTTTGATTTGAAGCTGCCATATTTTGACTTCATTATAAACCATTCTCCTTCCCCTTTTCCTCCCCCCATATCCAGCTCTCCTTTCTCCTATAAATACAGGTGTTTCCTCCAGAATTAACTCTGGTGCTTGGGAGATAACAGAGGGCAGCCAACAATGGGTTTTTCTGCTGACCACCACATTCTCTCTCAATCCAGTTTCACAGGCTCTCCCTTGTGCTCCCAGTATGTCATGTGGGTTTCTTATGGATTATCTGGATAAGTGCACTTATGTTACAAGCTACATAATCACAAAAATGGCTTTTTTCTCAGCAGTGACTCCAAATGTTACAACCTCGAATAAAATGCACACAAGTAATTTCCAGACAGAGAGGGGCTAGATTTTAGCTGTAAATCCACATATGTTGAAAGAGAGGTAGCTAAAGAACTACCCACAGTGGCCTTCAATGGGGCTATTTTCTGACTTCTTTCTTGGCTATAATCAGGTAAGAAATTATCCTTATTAATGGATTAAAAAGTTAATTGATCTATATTATAGCTGAAAGTGTCCAGATAAAATGAAAAGGAAGGTTTCTCATCCCCTGTCTCATTCATATATTTAAGTTTTCCCTCAGTAATTTCCCTAAGTAACTCATACCACCAGCACTTAAGGTACATATAACTCATTTGGAAATGGAAAGGGTTATAGATTTAATATTTTTATAATGTCTCATTGCTAATGCTTTAAGATTTTATGTTTAAAAGATTTGATAAAATTGAGCTAAACAGCATAATATCCTCTACAACTTCATAAGATTTTTGGATAATAATATAAATGAGCACTTCTGAAATGAAAGTTAAATGTTTAATTATGTAAACAATTTTTTTAAAAACATTATACAAGCCAACTCCAAGAATACAACTTAGTTTATTTTAAGATTTAGAAGATTTTCTAAATTTCTTTAAATTTGCTACCTATTTCTGAATTCCTTATAATATTAAAAGCTCAGATTTGGAAAAGAATCAAGAATCATGGGATTACATATTTGTAGCTGGAAGGAATGTCATAGACACATAGACTCATTTTGCAAATGAGGAAACCAAACTCATGAGAGAGGGAAAAATTAATACAAGATCAAATGGGTTGTGGGTAACATTAAATCATAATATTTTTGAAAGAATACTGTACCTCGAAGAGGATTACAATAACAGTGAACTATCTAGCAAGTGTGATATAAACAAGAGGTGTGAAGATGGAATATAATAACTGTTTCTAAATATTTGAAGGATTGTCAGTGAAAAAAATTAGTCTGATTTTTGCCTATGTCTGTTGTAGAAAAATACGGATCAATTAAAGGAATTTATAGCTTTCAATTTATCATGCTGTAAATAAGTTTCTAATTATTAGAACTGTCTGAAGATAGAATAGGCCACCATGGGAAGTGGGTGCTCCATCACTGATATTGAGGCAGAATGTCTATGGCTTGCTATTAGGGATACAGTTGGAAGAATTTTTACACTGGACAGAGTTGAACTATGATGAATGTGATGGAGTAGAAAAGAAGACTGAATTTAAAGTTATGAGAGCCATATTTAAATCTTGGCTCTGCTACTTATTACTTTGATGACTTTGAATGAATTAGCACTCAATTTGCATTCTTCATAATGAAAATGGGTCTGTATAGATTTGTTACTTTCACATCCACTAGTATTTTAATCTGTTATTGTACTTTCACTCTTAACTCTGACAGTATTCAATGTCTGTGAAAGGTTCAATAAATTAGACATTTTTTGGTTTTTTTTCTTTTTAATAATTAACATTTTTTTTCAAAACCAATCAACAGGCCTATGAGACACATATACTTACTTCATCCTTATGAAAATCATTTCTGATGTATCTTGGCTAAGTTATATTTTCCTGAGTATATCTTAATTCAGGTACTATTCTCCATCAATGTGATGGTGCAAATATATTAAAGTGTAAAAAGGGGAAAAACATCATTATATGTGTCTCAATATAACATGAAGCCTTATAAGACCACAGATGCATCTCTACTTCTGAAAAGAGCTGTTCAGGATGAGTGGATTTCGTATTATATGATCTGAAATTCCTTCCCATCTCCAGAACTCTTTTCCTTCAGAGGGATTCAGTTTCTCCACCCACACAGAATGGCAACCTTCCCATAACCCACCAGCAGCTGTACTTCTTTCAATAGCTAGTTATGTATGTCACTGTCCTCGGCCATTTGCCTCCTACTCTTCCTGCAGTTGCCTGGTGGATAGGGATGCAAATGGGTTTCTTTTACACAGTCCTAAGAGCTCAAATGACAAATGAATTTCTTTACCCCTGCTGCTCTCCAAACTTTAGGAAGTATCAAGTGAACCATTAGCCTCTTCATGAAATTCTCCTTGTGTAACCATGCTGAGAGCGGGAGAACTTTAATGCCATTTTGTCTTATATATGTTTATGGGCTCCACTGTATTTAGTTCTATTATGGTTTTCTCCAGTATTTTCATTTTATTGTGGCATGAATTATTTATTATTTTTATTTTTATTATCACATTATATTAATTGTTATATTTCCATTATTGTTTTCTTATTTGCTTTTTATAATGGTTGTAAAGTTAATAAATATTTTTCAATGCCATCTCAGGAGGCCAGTGTTGCCACTGAGTTTGACTTTAGCCAACTTGTCATTATTAATGCTGCTGTACAATTCCCTTTCAGGCATTTTCTACATTCACACATAGCATTTTATCTTGTGGTAAGAGACAGAGAGAAAGAGAGGAAAAAAGAGATAAAGACACACAGAGAGAAATAGACAGAGACAGAGACAGAGACAGAAAGAGAGAATGAAATCTAAATAATTTATAAACCTAAATACTATATAAAAACAATAAGTGAAAAAATGAAAGTTCAGTTCTTGGTCATATGAATTCACCATTTTGAAATGGAGTATACCTAGATCCAAAGATAGGTGTGAAAACTAATTACTTTTTTAAAGTTTATATCTTTACGTTCTTATTTTAAATAGTTTTAAATAATATGGGATTTTAGATATTACATATGAAAAATATGTACATATATAGAAAAACATGTAATATGTCTCAAAAGCCTTAGTTCAGCCTTCAACTTTAATATTTGAATCTGCATTAGAACTTTTGGATATACTAAATAAGAATCAATAGACAATGGAAAAAATGAAGGTTTATTTCTGGACACAGGAAGCTATTCTTTTGAAATTAAAGGTTGCTAATCACAAAGATAGCAATGTAAACTAAATATTCTACGAAGATAATTGTATCTATTCCAACATACCTACCTAAGAGATCTTATTGCATAGTGATTAGAAAGCCAACTTTTTTAAAGTCTTAGGTTTAAGTTCCACATTGGACACATGCTAGCTATGTGACCCTGACCAAGTCACATAAACTCTTAGTTCTCTGGAAAACACTCTAAGTGCTTATAAAGCCCAACTTGAATTGGTATCCTTTTCAAATGGAATCTCAAATAGGAATTCCCTACACCAAAAATAAATAAAAAATCATGTGGAGCAGTCAAATAATAACATGGCCAGAGAGAGGGGAAACAAAAAAAAAAAAAAAACTGCTATTGAATCTCACTGTGTAAATTAATCATAGTGATAAGAAGATATAATTTCAGGAAAATGGATCATCCTCATACAAGTAAGATTTGAAAGAATCCAGACCTGTGGTTTCATTAGCATAGTGAATTCTTGATATACTGAATCCGCAATGTGAAAACTCCAATCACTGATGCAAACTGACAGTTAGTCTGTATGTTTTCTTAGAGATTTGCTTGCATTACTAAGGGGTCAAGTGACTTGCCTATAGCCTTGAAGTTAATGTAAAAGAAACAGGACTTAAATTCAGGCTTTTTTGATTCCAAGGTCAGCCTTCCATCCATTGTACTATATATCAATCTGAACATATGCAAAACATTTTTATTCAATACATGCCACCAGTGTTTTGTTATTGGCTTCCTAATAAAAAGTAAAAAAAGGAGGATGGCGGGGGAGGGAGGAAACATGAAGAGGAGGAATAAAAAGAGGAGAAACATGAGAAGGAAGAAGAGGGGGAAGAGGAGGAGAAGGAAAAAGAGGAGAAGGAAGAAGGGAAGAGAGAAGAGGAGGAGAAAAGAGAGGAGAAAGGCATGGAGGAAGAAAAGTAGAACAAGGAGGAGGAAAAGGAGAAGGAGGAGAAAAAGGAGAAGGATGAAAGGAAGATGAAGAGGAGGACAAGGCAGAGGATGAAGAAAAGCATAAGAAGATAAAGATGGAGATGGAGAAAAAGATCATGAAGAAACGATTTATATATTCCTTTAAGTTTTGCAAAGTTCTTTATAGTTATTATCTTACTTCACAACAACCTCAAAAGGGAAGAACTATTACTATCCCTATTTTACCAATGAAGAAATTAAAGCAGAGAGAAGTTAAGATACTTTCCCAGGATTACAGAACTAATATATACCTGAAATGTGATTTAAACTCCAGTTTTCCTGATCCTCGGTCCAGCAGTGTATCCTTTGCACCCCATAATTGTTATAGCACTACTGTCACTGGCTGCCACTAAGCAAGAAATTAATTTTCTAAGATCTACAAACTTCTTCAATATGTCCCTTCTGAAGAAAGGTCCTTGGATTTACAGAGATATTTTCTTTAGAAGCCTCAAAGCACTAGGTGGGCAATTAGGTCATGCAATGAAAAAAGTGCCTGACCTGAAATCAGGAAGACATCTTTTGCATTCAAGTCCAGCCTCAAACACTTACTAGCTGTATCAGCCTGGACAAGTCATTTAATCACGTTTCCCTCCATTTTCTCATCTACAAAATGAGCTGAAGAAGGAAATGGCGAACCACTGCAGTATCTTTGCCAAGAAAAGCCCAAATGGAGTCACAAAGTGTTAAATATGAGACAATTGAACAAAACCAGATAATGTAATACAGTGAGTTCACAGATTTGCTAACTTAATCAGAGTTTATAATCAGGTAAGTATTGTGGGTAATATTTGAACACAGATCTTTCTAAATTCAAATTCAACCTTTTATCCATTATCCCAGGCATTCCTTTCATTTTTAAAACATGCTATGTTTGGGGAGAAAATTAATGCAAATGTGACTGCCAATATGCAATTTCATAAAATTACAAAATTTGCAGATGTTATTTTAATATTGAATGATCAGCAATATGTTCTGAAATGACATCGATATGTAATACTCATCTCCATAGAATACATGGGAATTAAAATAATCATAGTTCAAACTGTCTATAAAAATAGAAGCATCATAAATTTCTCATCACGAGCTAGTTCATGACGGCTATTTTATGACCCACTGCCTGGTGCCCTATCTGCTACAAATTGAGCACTATCACTAATTAGCAAATAAAATAAACACCTAATGAGCCTACTAAATTGACATACTGTGAGTGAGCACATAACTTGCGAATGTTAACCCAGAAAGGAAGAGGAAAGAAAATAGCATGTCGCCACCATAATTGATCATTATGTCATCTAAACTTACTTGTACATATAAAACCCTTTAAAAATTCTTGGCAAAGGTCATTTGATTTTCCTCAGAAATGAAATCTAACTTGCCATACCTAATTTAAAAGGGCATTTAATTTCAAATAAAAGTTTTAATTAATTCAGATATGTGTTTCTTTTCAAGTGCTCATTTTAAACTTACTATATTTAAAATATAGTACTAGAGATATGGATAAGCTTATAATTTCATTAGTATAGAAATCATCTACATGAAAAAACTTCTTGTATCAACACAGATCAGTATGTTCTCTTCAAGTTCTAGCTTAGACCACTGAGAAATTAAATTATTTGCCCAAAATGACATAGACATTATGTAGCATGACTTAAACCAGTTCTTTCTGATTCTAAGATAATTTTCCACTCATTTTACAATAGAAAATGAATTAAATATTTATAAGCAATTTTAATATTAATTTTGGACAACATGTGTCTCTGAAATACTTATAGCCTTCAGCCACCTGATATCAATGCCACCATGATATTAGGGACCTTAAGGCTTAGGTCAAACCTGATTATAATACCATGGATTGTGGTGTGGAATTTTACGAGTGGAATATTTCAGATTTAGAATATTATTTTGAAACATAGATTAAGAAAATGACTTGAAAGCCAAGTTGGCAGAATATAGGTAGCAACCTAGCCTTCTCTCCCATACAACTTTAAAATAATTTCTCAAATCAAATTTTGGAGTATAGAACTAACAAAAATTCAATTCAACCTATGACAATTTAGGAGGTTTACAAGAAAGATCTATGACACCAGGGTGGGGACGAGGCCACAGAAAATGCAGTAGCAGCATTTGCCTTGAAGATAGCTGTAATAATGGCAGCAGTGGCAACATCATCAGGAGCTCTCAGTTCAGAGATAGTAAAGAAGCCAAATAACTGGTCAGTGTTTTTGCTGGCACTAGGTGAGGCTGGCGTTGATTGGCTATTTTATTAACCTCAAGCAGTTCTGAGTGGCAATTCCATGGCAAAGAGGAGAACTTGTGATCTTTCACAAGGGAGCAGGGACCCTGATCTCAGTTCCAGGACAGAGAGGAATTGTGGCTGTAGGAGAACAGGCTCCCTGCTCACAATTTCCGAGTCAAAAGGAGAATTATTGCTTGCTGCTGCAAACAAGGGTTCCTTTCTGGATCCAAATCATACAATCTTGTGAGTACAGGAAACTTCTAAACCTCAAGAACTAACTCTGAAAACAACAATATAAAAAAGTCTTAAGCTTGGAACAATATGTCCCCACCCAGAAGCAAACAGACTCCAAACTTAAAATAAAGTTCAAAGTCAAGAAATAAGCTGAAAAAATGAGCAAACAAAAAAAAATTGATGATAAAAGTAATAAAGAAGACCAAGACATAAACTTAGAAGAAGACAACAATGTGAAAAAACCATGAGTAAAATCTCAATATTAGACCCATGCCCAACAAGAATTCCATGCAAAATTAAATAAAGTGATAAGAGTAGACAGGAAATTGAGAAGTGAAATGATATTGATGTAATAAAATTATAAAAGGAAAACATCTTGTAAAAAGAGGCATGAAAAAATACTAAAGAAAATACCACCTTAAAAAACAGAATTGGCTTAATGATAAAAGAGGCATAAAAATTCAATGAAGAAAATAACTCCTTAAAAAGCATAATTGGCTGAATGGGAAAAGAAATGCAAAATCAAGACAATGATCTATGAGAATTCCAAAGGATCCATTATGAAAATTCCTATCCACCTTTAGAGAAAAAACAATAAACACTGAATGAAAAAAAAATGAAACATACTATATTTTCTTTTGTGACATGACTAAATTGGAATTATGTTGTACATAACTTCACATATATAGTTGATACCTTTCTTGCTTTTTCAGTAGATGGATGAGGATGGAAGGAAGAAAGAGAAATTGAAACTCAACATTTAAATAGAAAAGAATATTAAAAATAAATATTTTAAAAGGGGTTAGAGTCTATAGCAGTCATCTTATTTAAACCCATCAAATTCTCTTCAGGAAACTGAGATCTAGAGATACAAGTTAATCTAACAAGATCATTCAATTCATAATGTCTTTGTCTATTTCAGTAGCTATTTCTATGTCAGTAGGTCTGAAGGACACTCTCTTTTAAAAACCGAATGTTACTTCATTGTTAATACTATTATAACTGGATTTTCCCATTTTCCATCCCAGCCCCTTGGATTCATGGGTTGAGAAACAGTGTGTTTTCCAGTGTCCTATTCAAATTACTTTACCTCCCTCCTTCAATAACATATTTCTTTCTTGGAAGGTCATCTAATCTGACTACATTTGCCTCTTTGTATTTCTTGTTCTTGTTTTCACCTATTCAAATCACTTTGCAAAAGTACTGAATGGCTTTAATGCCTTATTCACAGTCTACTCCCTTCAATTTATACTTTGTCACCATTGTTGATTATTAATTAATTAATTAATATTGATGAGTATTAATACTCATATTGAAGTCCTTTACTAACTATACTATTCCTCAAGCTTCTTAACTCAAAAAACCCTATTCTCTACTATGCTTTAACCATACACTAACCTGTATCTCAACATTTAATTCATTTCTTTTATAATATTTTTTTTGTATCACAGTTGTCTAATTTGTAAGCAACTATATTTTTATCTTTTCCTCCTGCTAAACTGTAAGTTCTTCAATGTCAGAAACCATACCTTATCCACTTAACTTAACACTTAATACTTAACACATCAGGAATATAACAAAAGTTTGATGAATTCAACTGAATGTACTGAGACTCAGAGTTATAACTTTTGTAATAAAAGATGGGATAGTCACATATACTAGAATTGTACCAAAATCACTATTAATGAAGAAATCAAAAAGAACTTTCAAAGGGAACATTAAAAAAGCAAGAAAAGTTTTAAGCGGTATTTCATTGTAAAACATAATAATCTATAAGAAAAATAAGAAGTATTGTCTTATTTTATAAGAACAACATAATACAACACATCAAATTAATAATTTTAGTTAGTGACATTTAATTATTGAAATATTGCTCTTTTCTATTGTTATTCCAATATTATGCTAGAAGAGCTGGAAGGAAAAAATTTTAGAAGAAACAATGAAACTGAAATATGCAACATGATTTTAGGGGGAAACAAGCTTCATAGAGGTGAAACTAGGGATCTAAACCAGAAACAATAGTAACAACCATAGCCTCGTGGAAAGAACACAGAATGAATAGTTTCTGGAGCCATCCCTACATGATAACAGACAATCTGCTTTCACAATATGAGTCTCAACTGTTTTGTGATGGCAGTGGACAAGAGGATTTCTGATGTTTTATGCCTACCATGTTTGTACAAGGAGCCAAAATATTGAGATTAGAAATAAAAGTCTGACTTAGAAACAGTGGCTGGAAACAGAAAAGACTAACCTTAAAAATCATTACCCTAGAGACTGCAATTCGGTTTAAAGAACAATGAAAATGAAAGGGATTGTAAAAGGTGAGTTGTGCAAAGCTAACAGAGCAACATGAATTAGGATTATAGTGTTGCTCATTTGTGTATAGTTGGTGATTCAAAATCCCATTGTGTTACTTAGCTGTGTCATCAAATTGATTATATTCTCTAGCAGACAGGGTGAGAAAAAAGGATTCAGTCAGAGAAGTGGTAAAGAATTTGAAGAAATTTACTGTCATGGGAATAGACAGATCCATGGGGGGGATGGAGCTGTTCTTGGAGAATGCATTAGAGGACCATGGAACAAGAACTATCCTCATTTAGGAAAAATCAAAATGCCTTTGAGGTTGGGAGAAATCAAGGAATATGTCAGATCTGTTTGGGGAAGAGAGGTGATGGTTTCCAGATAAAAAAGCATGGATAATTTGTGATCTGCTTCATTGAATAGAATTATTCAATCAATTGAAGTCACAGTGTCATTTAAGGATTTGGGTAATTTATTTTTAAAAAGAAGGGAAAAAAGGAGGGAAGGAAATAAGAGTTTATTAAAGTCCTACTATGTGCTAGGCTCTATGATAAGTACTTCACAAAATTTATTGCATTTGAGCCTTATAACTATCCTGAAAAGTAGGTAGTATTTTATGGCCTATTCTATCATTTTACAGTTGAGGAAACTGAGTCAAACAGCAGTTAAGTAACTCACTGATAGTCACACAGCTAGTAAGTAATTGAGATCAAAATCTGAAATTGGGTTTTCCATATGTTTCCAGAACTAGCATTCTATCTACAATGATGATGATGATGAAGATGTTGGTAGTAATTGATGATAATGATGATGATAAACTATACTAAATATAAAGATGAAAGTGAAATGATTATAATAATAATAATAAATAGAACTTATGTTTTCCATATATTATCTCATTTGACAATATCCCCTTGAGTTAATTTTCTCAATCCCCATAGAATAAAGCCTTAAGAGGTTATTGAAGGTCCAAAGTTATCTCTCTTTCCGCCATGTGGTACTTTTTTTTTTTCAGGATGTATCTCAGAATAAAAGAAATGTTATAATTTCATCAGAAGAAAATAATCATGCTAAAATATTCAACTAATGTTATTTTAGAATGCTTCTGCATCCTATTGCGAGTTTTACATTTATTTATTTTCATTAGTAAGGTTGTAACTTGTCTATTTGATTTTAATTGCTGCAGTGACTTTCTTTCCCAGTGTTGCTATGGTGAAAAAAGTTTGGTTTCTCATAGTTCAAGTTGGAATCATGCTTTTAATTACCCTCTTCTCCTTTATTTTTGTATTAAAATACCTTTCTTTATCCCATCAGAGTTTTGTTTGCTACAAAGCTTCAGAAAGATTTGGCAATTTCAAAAGAAGGAATTGGGGCAATAGAAAAAAATGCCCTACAACCAAGCAAACAAGATTAGTACAAGATTTACCCAGATGCCCTAGCAACATTGAATAGTGCTTTATCAGGTTATTAGGTTATAGCCAATTTTGTATAGCTAGAAAGATAGCCTTGAACAAAACGTGCACCCAGTTTAATAGCTTGAGAACAGTTACAAAATTACTTGTTCATGATCTCCTGTAGCATTTCGGGCCAGGTCATTTAGGCAAATAACAAAGAACAAATTCAACTGGTATTTACTGAGACTTACTACTGCCAAGCACAGGTGATACAAAGAAATAAACAATGAAATAGTTCCTGCCTTCAAAGAGTTTACATTCTATATGGAGGATTATATATATACAGAAAAGGTTGCATGCAGCTGATAGCCAACATATATATATATGTATATGTGTGTGTGTATATATATATATATATATATGTATATATGTGTGTATATATATATATATATATGTGTGTATGTGTGTGTGTATATATATATATATATGTATATGTGTGTGTATATATATATATGTATATGTGTGTGTATGTGTGTGTATAGAAAAGATTGCATGCAGCTGATATCCAATGAGCTATGCTTTAGAAACTAAAAGTTCAAAGAGAGAGGGGAAATGAAGGAGAATATTCCAGGAATGGGTAACGCTCTAGGTGAAGGCACAGGGATAACCCTCAAAGCATAAAACACATAACACAAGGAAGAACTTTCTGGCCAGCTCAACAGAGATGGAGGGTACTAGAGGGAAATAAAATTAAAATAAAATGAGAACAATAGGTGAGGGCCAAATTGTGAAAAGCTATAAAGAAGATTTTATGACTGTTCAGTCTCTTATGACTATATTTAGTAAGCTGAAATTCAAACCAAAAACAGCTGAGTAGCAGAAGACCTCATAATACCTCATGAAAGCTTCAGGATGGGGAAAAAGTCAGAAAATTTTCACCTATAAATAAAAAGCCCCTTGTGGAATCTGTTTCAATTCAAAACTTTCATTTTATTAGCATTTAGTAAATTTGCAGAGAAGAAAACAGGGTGTAATTAGTGAGTAGACCACTGGATCTTGTGTCAAAATTAACCTTCAATATTTATTATCCTATCCTCTCAATTTCTAATACCTTTTTTTCAAAATCTAAATATTATAGATTTTCCAAATCAAAATTGTACCTATTATATTGCAAGAGAGTTTATGAAACATAATAGATAGAAAATTCATCTCAAAGCCAGAAAAAAATTATGATTTGAGTTCCTGACAAGTTCCTGAATTCATATCTTTAAGACGACCCAATTTTCATCTTCTGTAAAAGATTATTTCTCACTGTTTTCTCCCCTTCTTTGTCATACACATATTGATAGTACCTATTCTCTAAGATTACCTGCCATTTATTCTACATGTATACGTATATACACATATGTATATATGTTTTTATGTGTATATATGTGTTTGTGTATAGGTATGCATGTGCAAATATATCTAGATAAACAGTGGTACATAATTGTTTGCACATTGTCTCCCCATTAGCATATGAATTTCTTTAGGACAAGGACAATGTTTTTGCCTTTATTTGCAACCTTAGAACAGTATCTGACACACAATAAAAATTTAATAAATGATTATTCATTACCTAAAAGTTTATGGCACATACTAGTGTGACCATGAACAAGTCACTTAACTACTTAGCTCCCTAATTATTGACAACTGACTAATTTTATTTCATACTATTAGTTCCAGGTGCCAATAAAATCAAAAGTCCAGGCTACAATTAGTAATAGCATAAACAATCAACATCTACCTTAAGGACAAGAGTGATATCTTTGCTTCTTTTTTTTTTTTTTTTTCTTTTTTTGGGTGGGGGGAGCCTTCCCTTTCATCCAATCTCTTAAACTTAATGACATTAAAATAATTTTCTTCATTCATTTATAAAAATAAATTCATTCATTCTCTTAAGTTGAAGGGGATACTGGTCTATGGTAAATCTTGAGTTATGAAAAAGCTCACTTGTCGATGGAGCAGCAAGCCTTACATGGATTCTAAATGCATTTCGGAGTGATGAAAGGAGGTGGATTCACAGGCCCGGAGACTGAAGTTCTCTGGTTATCCACTGAACAAAGAGGCCCTAGGGCACCGCGGTGCCCCATAAATGTGCCTCAACTGTGAGGTGAAATCCACCATAAAGAAGGCATGTTGGGTAGGTCCAACTGAAAGAACTGTATGACTTGAAGCCCATACATCACACAAGTCGGAAAAAGCAGTCTAGTCCATCCCAATGCCGTGTTAGTCAAGTCAAGATATTTGCATTTTATTTCATCCCAAAAGATTTGCAGGATTTATTTGCAGTAATTTTTTTTCATAAATCCTGCATTTCTCTGACATTTATTTGAAAGTATATGTGTGTGAATATTTATGTAAGGTTTAGCTTTTCAAAAGGAAAAACAAAAGCTTTCCCAGAAGTCACTCTGAAAGACCCACAGAAAGAGTTTTCATTAATCTGTTACATATTTTGCAATTTCTAGACTGTTACAGATATACAGAGTGGGTTTGTGATAACGGTAGTTTGCATTTGTATGGCGCCTTAAGTTTTGCATATTGTTTTATGTCTATCAGTTCACCTAACCAGCCTCTGATGGAAGTGCTTTATTAACTTTATTTTCTAAGACAAGGGGTAACCTGGTGACTGAGTTATCTCACAATTCATCAAGAATAAGATCTCTTAGGTTACTTGGAATCACAGAATCTCAGATTCAGAAAAAAGTTTGGAGGTCAAAAAATCAACCCTTTCATTTAAAGGTGAGGATAAAAATCCCAAGAGTTTGAGTGTTTTGTTCAAGGTCCCCAAAGTGGTAATTGGCAGATCTTGAATCCCATGACACCTCACATTGTCTAGGTTCATTCTCTAGGCAATACATGAATCTTTATAATTACATCACTACCTGATCATCTAAGTTCTGCCTCAGCAACAACAACAATAATGGGGGACTCACTACTGCCAATGAGATTGCATTCTATCTTCTGACACTTATAATTCTTAGGAAACACAGGGTCATGTTCCATTAATTGGCCCGAGTTTTTCCACTGAATGCAGACAGAATAGGACTCAGCATATCTCTTTCACCTAATGGCAATTCAGTTATTTGATAATAGCTACAATATCTCACACACACATACACACACACACACACACACACACACACACACTCCTTTTTCTTCTTTCTAAAATGAATATGATGATTCCTTTATTTGTTATTTCTGTGTCATTTCTAAATCTATCATCATCTCATCACTATACTATCTTGCTATAGACATAGCAAGTTCATCAATATCCTTTCTAAAATATAGCTTTATATAGAATTGGAAAGATGTAAAATATGGCAGACTAAGATAGATCACAGCAATGCTATCTTCTGTTCCCCGCCCCCTAGTTCTCAATTTTATACTTATGTTAATTCATGAAGGCTCTGGGAAATCATATCACACTGCTAAATATTACTGAGCTTGCCACTCCACTCAAACCCCAAGGTGTTTCTCACATGAATGATTAACTAGTGATAACTTCTTTTCATAGAGATTGTATAGTCTAATTTTTTTTTATATCCGTCTCTGTGTGTGTGTGTGTGCATGTGTATGAGAAAGATATCCATGCAGCAATCAGGGTTAAGTGACTTGTCCAGGGTCACACAGCTGGTCAGTGTCAAGTATCTGAAGTCAGATTTGATGTCAGGTCCTCCTGACCTCAGAGCCAGATCTGTAAGCACTGCCCCTAGCTGCCCCTAATTGTTTCCTTTTGTAACTGAAGATGTGGAGTTCAAGAGAAGCTGTCCAAAGACACAGAGACAATTAGAGGAAAAGTCAGTACTTGAACCCTAATCTCTTGACTTACAATTCATCATTTTGTCTTTATCATGATGTTTTTCTACTTGAACAGTTGACATTTTCAATTTGTCAAAGTTTATATTTATCACTATTAAATTTCATCTAGTTAAAATCAGCCCATCATTCCAGCTTGTCAAGATCTTTTAGGATCTTAATTCTGTCATCCAATGCAACAAGCATCATTTTCATATTTCTCATTTGTCAAAGTTCTCCTCTATTTAAGATATACCTTCAGGGAAAGAGGAGGGCTTCAGAAATATCAGTTCATACACATAACAACAAGAGCCCTTACTTCATCTTCTGCCTCTTTGGTGTTATTTTTGCTCTTCTAGAATGGTCAAGAATCTACAAATGCAGCTGGAGAAACAACAGACATTTTAGGTGCACAGATGGGACACACCCTGGGGGCTTCCCATCCGGGAGAACAGGATTCCCAGCAAAGCACAAGAATATACACAAGTACAAAAACCCCAAGAGACTTCTTGTTAACCACTGCACCGTTTGCCTGCTACAAAGATCCATTTGGCTTTTTTCCTCACTCCTCTTGCTCCCTACAGTTCAGCATCTGTAGTAGCAGAAGAGCTTGTAAAACAGGAAAATCAGCCATGTTGGCTGATTCCCTACAATGCACCATAGCCTTGACATGGAGAGGAAATGTCATTAATTCACTTTAAAAACTAGATTGACTGGGTGGGGCAGTAGAAGTTGAAGTCAAGAAGATATGAGTTCTAGTCCTGCTAAGATACTCCCTAGCTATGACCTTCAGTCTCTTCCTTCAGTCTCAGTTTCCTAATCAATGAAGAGGGGTATAACAACAGCACCTAACTTACAGGTCTGCCATGTGATGAAATGAGACAACAAATGCAAAGTGCTTTGCAAACCACAAAGTCTTGTTTAACTTCTAACTACCAGCATCATAAGCATCAACAAGAAATATTAAATGTATACTAAGTTGTATACTAGTGCAACTCATGTACTTCTTCTCTTTGCTGCCAGAAACCGACTGTATTATCGTCTTTGTAGTGTTATTAGTATCACCTACAAATTAAATGAGAACGCCATCTACACTCAAAGACATAAAACAACTCTGTGAGCTCAGTGATATAAATGTTCCTTTCAATTAGCCACTTACAACTCATCCTTGCTAGCTCATCCCTAACATTCTTTCAAAGTGACACATATATAGATGTATATAGATATAAACATGTATACTTGTCTATGTAAATATACATATATGTATGTATGTATGTATGTACATGCCCAATTTATGAGTGTGGATGGGTTATAAGCATATGCACATATATTACATGATATAAAATGCATATATTTGCATTATATATTCTGTGTGGTATACATTCATATGGCTATATGCAAACACATATTCATATATTCATATATATGTATATATGCACATATATTACATGGTATATAAATGCATATATATGTATTATATATTCTGTGTGGTTTACATTCATACAACTATATGTAAACACATATAGTATATCATATATTCATGTATATACATTTATATAATTCTTAGCTTAGAATAAATTGGTGTTGAATGAAACTGAACAGAATTGAATGGAAAATAATACAATTCTATTCAATTCTGGACTTTGTCCTTCATGGTATCATTTTTAGATGTTTCTTCCCTTCTTTTTTATCCTTCCTTGGTTGTTTGATGCTAATTCAGTAATTTTTATGTGTTCTAAAATTAGAATTTATCAGAGAGATCCCTGTGTAGCCACACTGGTCTCTCTAGAAGCCTCTTCCTGCTCACTAGAACTTTGTCATGTGAACTTCATTCCCCAGAGCTTGCTATCCTTCTACAACCTTCTTTTGTTTTAGAGAAAGGATTACTTTCCACAATCCAATGAAGAAACATTCAAAAGAAATATATTCTTATCCCAAGGCAAAGGTGAAATCTTATTATATGTGCTGCATATAAACATACAAAATAGGCCCCAGCCTTTCTGAAGCACTTCAACATGATCAAATGTATACTTTCAGACCAAGAACACAGAGAAAAGTTTCAAAAAGCAAGACTGACTAAATTTTTCACTACAAATTTGGGTTTCTATCAACAACCAGAAACAGCTTCAGGCTCTGTGTCATGCTATTTTCCTTATAACATATTTTCCCAGCTGCACATTGAAATGGAATGGGGTGAACAAAGACATTTACATGAGCATAGTTGTCTTTCTGCCCGATTGATTCAAACCAGGCCCCTAAGTAGGAATGCATAAACCTAGAGCTCAATGTCAAGAGCTTTGGAAACCTGTTTTTTCAACAAACAGAAAAAAAAAGATTTAGGAATGGAAGGGGGATAGTGAACAGAGGAAAGAGAGGTCAGTGCAGAGATACATGTAAAATGTAGAACTGACACTTAAAAAAGCACAGGAATCCTGGCAATCTTGATTCATAATAAATGATAGTTTCCTCACTCTTCAATCAAGCAATCATCACATATATACTAAGCACCTATATTTTAGGTACATTCTCATTTTCCATAAATAGAATTAGAATGCAAATTCATTGCAAAAAGGGATTTTTTTCTCATTACTTACTTTTATCCCCTTGTCTAATACAATGCTTCCCATGTGAAATGTGCTTAATAAATACTTAATAACTGGTTCAGTGATTTTGCTGGCACTCTACTTTCTTATATTTTGACCTTCTACTACAAAAGATTAAAACATTCTAGTTTTAAGTTACATTCTAGTTTTAAGATTCTTCATGAATACCCTACATTCAGGTACTCTTTCTGGTGGTCTTCTTAAATCTAAAGACCTAGTACTGGCCAGTTTATTGGGAAGGACAGAAGAAATAGCAGATTAATTATAGGTAAGTTTATACTTCTATATATAGACCTAGTTATAATGATAAAACATTAACAAAAACACTTTGAAAGCTACAAAGTACTTTAATCATAATAACTGAATGTCATGATGCCTTTATTATGATTGTCCCTATATTCAGATGAAGAAACTGAAGCAAAGAGAAATTAAATGACTTATCTTTGATCCCATACCTTGGATATATCAATACAAAGATTCTACATTAAGAATGTGCACTATGCTGCCTGGCTCACAGTTTTGACTGTTACCTCTAAACAAATTTTTACCCAGTCCCAAACATTCTACTGGGCTACAGTCCTGTTTTCTCAACTGTCTGTTGGATATCTGCAGCTGGATGTTTTTACCTTAGATCTTCAGAATTGAAATAATCGTGCTTTCCCAGCTCTGTTCTTTCTCATAATTTCCCTATTTTTGATAATGTATAAATTCAATGAGCATTTATAAATAACCGAGTATGTGCCAAGAATTAAGGCTATAAAATAAATAAATCTAGCAATACTTCACCATAGCTTACATTCTAATTAAGGAATAATATGAGCACTAATAATAAAATTGTAAAAAACTTTAAAGGACAAATGGAAGAACCTTCATTTTATCCTATACTGATTCAGAAACTACTGTCCCTTTTTGAATGAGAGAGTGATATAGCTTGACTTATACTCCCAAAATATCATTTTGGCAGCTGAGTAGAATGGACTGAAGTAGTCAGGACTTGAAGCAGAAAAACCAAAGAGAAGCCTGTTTTACTAGACTAGGGGAGAGGTGATGGAACCTGAACCAGAGAAGTGCCTACATGAGAAGAGACAATGGGATGGAAAGATGTCTTGGAGGTTTGGAGATGAAATCAACAAGACTTGACCACTGAATAGTTGAAGGTAAAAGGTGGGGAATGAAGAATAAAAGATTATGAACATGTGAACAGATTTAAAAGGTACAGTGATGCCCTTAACAGCTATAGGGAAGTTAAGAAGAAGGGGAGAGTTTGGTAGGAAATATGTTATGTTTGGGGAATATTGAATTTATATCAAGAGTAAAAAAGACAAGTTAAGAGTGATTTCTGAGGTTAATTATTCCTTATTCAGCCATTCAGACTCAGAATCATATGGTTTCCATATTGTGTTCAATAAATGTTGCATTTGAATCTGTGATTCTTTCAAGCTTCTCATATCTAACATTTCCTAACTTTTGATTCTCATCCTACAGTGACATTGACACATATATCTTACTCACCTTCAACAGAAATTAATAAAATTTATGGTTGGAAGGCATGTTAGTGTTCATCCAGTTTTATTCTTTTATTTTGAAACTAAGGCCTCAAAAAGTTTATGACTTTCTCAAGATCATACAAGGATCAGGATCTCACCCTAGGAACTCTAACTCCATGCTTTGTATCATTTCATTACAAACCAAGCATATGACTTTAATTCAAACCTTCATTATACATCAACATAGTCAAATGATTCAGTCAGTCTCTCTGTGTCTAGTCTTATCTCCTTTTGGTCCATCCTACACATTGTCACTGGATGATTTTTTTTCTTACACTGAATTTTAAGGGTTTTTTTTTTTTGTTTTTTGTTTGTTTTGTTTTGTTTTTTGTTTGTTTTTGGTTTTGGTTTTGGTTTTTTGGGTTTTTTTTTTGTTTTTTTTTGCTTTGCAGATTTTTCTTTCCAAGTTCAAAAATCATCCTCTGATAATTCAATCTGCATGACCTTGGACATACCATCTGGCCTCACCAAGTGTGTTTTCTCAAGAATAAAATGAAAGTATCAGGATAGGGACATCCCTTCCAGCACCAGAAACATAATTCTATAATAATACATTTACTGTTGAATTTATCCCAAACACCACAATCTTGCTTTCAATATTCTACACTATCAATCCTCAATCTATCTTTTCAGCATTAACTTTTCCTACTAGATACAAATGCCCCATGCAGAAAATTAGTCTGCGTTTTACTGTCCCAAATTGCCCATGCCTTTAAACTCCCTGCATATGTTCATATGCTTTCTTCCCCCCTGAGATGTCTATTCTTTTCAATACCACATGTCAGAATCCTAAACACCCTTCTGTGTTCATCTAAAATGTCACCTCTTCTATGAAGTTTTCCAATATCTCCACCTCACACCTAAAATATACATTTCTGTTCTCTAAAATTTCAATCATTTATTATTTAAATCTCACATGCTACCTTGAACTACTGTTGTTCTCCCCCCTCATGACTAAATTATACAGTCTTTGATACTTATTTTCTCCCTAATTCTTAAAAATATGTTTCATTATTTAGAATGGTATCATGAGCAAAAACTCAAAAACCAGTTTTGACTGAATAGCATTGAATCTATTGAATCTACAACTAAAAAAGACATTAGAAGTTACTGGACTGGGTTCCTTCATTATGTACAATAGAAAACTGATTTCCAGAAAAGCTAAGTGACTTTCTTTTTTAAACTAGGACTAAGATTCAGAGGCAGGATTAGAACCCAGTTAGTGTGGCTTTGAGAGGCAACTAAATGGGATCAGTGTCTAGATAACTGGGCCTAGAATCAGGAAGACCTTATTTCAAATCTGGCCTTAGCTAGCTGTATAAACTGTTTGTCTTAATACTCTGGAGAAGGAAATGGCAAACCATTCCAGTATCTTTGCCAAAAACATAAAAAAAAAATAAAAATAAAAATAAAAACATTGACAGTATGGTCCCCAGGATTTTGAAGAGTCAGATACAACTGTACAAGACCAATAATTTCTGGGTTTGAACATAGTATGACCCAAAACCCCAATAGAAACCAATTTATTGATTTGCAATCAAATTCTTTAATCATTTTGATTGCAAAAGAAAATTGGTGTACTATGATTTTTATGCCCCAGAAAATACATTTCCCACAATCAAATTTTAAATTAAGAAAAAAAAAAAAAGACTCTTAAGCAAAGTATTCCTATTCCAGGCATTTAATAATATCTTTATGAAAAACATCCATAAATTAAGCCTGATAACTTCTGATAACCTCAGCTTCTTAAAAAATAAATATCGGGGCAGCTAGGTGGCACAGTGGATAGAGCACTAGCCCTGAAGTCAGGAGGACCTGAGTTCAAATCTGGCCTCAGACACTTAACACATTCTAGCTGTATGACTCTGGGCAAGTCACTTAACCCCAATTGCCTCAGCAAAAAAAAAAAAAAAAAAAAAAAAAAAAATATATATATATATATATATATCTTAGGCAGCTAGGCTGTGCAGTGATAGAGCACCAGCCCTAAAATCAGGAGGACTTGAATTCAAATCTGACATCAGACACTTTATATTTCCTAGCTGTGTGACCCTGGGCAAGTCACTTAACCCCAACTGCCTCAGCAAAAAAAATTAAAAAAGAATAAAAATTCTTATATTGCTCCACCTCCTTTGCCATCACTTAATGATTAGTCACTCTGTCTTGATGTATATGGTCCCAAGAAGCTTTAATCAAGTTGTCTCAAGTCCCCATCCAAGACCCTTAGTAGTCTAGTAATAGCCATTAAGTCCATTCCATTCAAGGAAAAAGGTACAAAGTTCTAAAAATCAACACATTGACTAAGTTTTCCAGAATTAGATAAATCAAATGACAAAAGAGGCATTCCTTTACTACTCACTCAACATTGTTCAAGAAAACTATTTTCTCTATAGAGAGAGTAGGATCAAATAGATACTTCTAAATATTCTGGTTAGACTCTACATCTTAGCAATGAGTGGAATAAGATAAATACAGGGATAGATTCTTTTTTACAAATATTTCTTTTTCCAATCTGGTGTTACATATGGATGCTCAAGATAAGTAATGTAAATTGTTCTCTAATTTCCATTTAAACAAGGGCTTAAAAGGGATCAGGGAGCACTCATCTGCCTGGAAAAAAACTGTAACCTAAAAAGAGACTTTGGTATTAGAATCATCACCAAGTCCTTTTCCACCCCCACCCCACTCCCCCAAAAATAAAAAACTTATTTGAAATAGATCCATATTCAGTAAGGGACATTCACAAGCATGTCCTTCAGATTAAGATATAAAGTGGAAATAGGTGCAGGATGCCCAAAATTACATTGTCAAAAGAATATTTCATATTAAAACAGTGATAAGCTGATTTAAAATTGGGCAATTATTAAGAATTTATGTACCTTTTAGCATAATTAATGGTACATAATACTGTCGTTGGAAAATTACAATCCATCATTTTAAATTATGCTTATAAATTTACATATATCATTAGAATGAAAATAAATGTAGAACAGTTAGATTAATAGGTATAAACCAAACCTGGATTATCTATTTATCCATGGTGAATATTAAATGGAAATGTGAGAAATCCTTCTCATATTAAGTAGATCCTAGTTAACTGTAGGGCATTTACTAAAACTAATATTAATATTATCTTAGTTAACTTTTCATATATAAAAGTGCTGGGTAAATAAGCCCTGTATGAAATCTGGAGTGTAATTTATAATGAATTTGTGCTAATGATATCTAATGTGCCTAGTTAAGATGGGAATCTTTATTGAGAATAAATGTTGCTCATTTACTTCAAAGAGAGTTACCAAACATATGTAATTTGATGGTAATTTAAGAAATAAGACAATGTTGGCTAATAAAAGTATGATTCAAAGATTTCCTTTTGAAACTATATAATGCAAACAGTATATTTGTAGGGTTTTCCCCTTCAATTGCTGATATAAAAACTTCTATGAATCTCTAGGATCAAAATATTCTATATATAACCTATTATGGAAAGTGCTTTACCATATATATTTATATATATATATGTATATATATATAATACACACACACATAGATAGATAGATAGATAGATAGATAGATAGATAGATAGATAGATGTGTGTATGTATATACACACACATACACATCTCTCTTTATATATATATATATATATAGAGAGAGAGAGAGAGAGAGAGAGAGAGAGAGAGAGAGAGAAAGAGATTTGATTATCTCTTGATTATTTGTCCACAATCATTTACTATTTATTTAGACTATTATTGGTGAATTATATGTATGGGCAGAAAATGTTATCAAATAGATGTAAAGCATAGATTCTGGTCATCATATAGCCAGCTGATAGCTATATTGGTGTCTATACATCATCATCATAATGCCAAAGGGAAAGTCATTGGTATGTATATGAAGAGGAGGGTTTGGATAATAGTCATTCAGGTAGATAAGGTCTAGATAGGACACGAATTTGCATCATTGTTAGAATACTCCCAAAAAAATTATGTTTGCAGATCCATTGGAAGTCTTAACATAAACAGGTGTACAGCTGCTGTGTGTGTGTGTGTGTTTTAGAATTAGCAAATGGTGATTGCTTTCTTATATTTTATCCCTTAATTCTGCAAAATCCCTTATGGCACAATCTAATAGAGTTAGCTCTCATAGACCACTGAAAAACAACACTGGACCTAGAATCAGGAGAGACTCCCTTTGAAGCCCTGCCTCCAATATTTACTAGTTTTGTGGCTAAGTAACTTAGTCTTTCTCATCTGTAAAATGGGGATAATAATGCCTATCATATTTTCTTACAACTACTGTAAGGATCCACTATGATAATGTATACAAAGTTCCTTGTAAGACTTAAATTGGTATATAGTCTGTTTCTATGTGAAGTTTTGCAAACTGAATATTCCCAAAGGTTGTTTATTAATGGTGAGAATTAAAGATATATAATTCTGAGACCTCAGCTTTGGGAAAGAATTAAGACCATCAGTCAGAAAGCATAAAACATGGCCCAATTTCAAATCATGACTCTTACACTTCCTAGTTGTGTCACTTTGAGAAAGTCATTTCACTTTCTTAGTTAGACTTTAGTTTCTTCATCTACAAATTGACAGGGTTAAGATAATGAAAGTCTAAGATTCCTTCTGGCTGTAAAGCTGTCATTGTATTATCCTAGAATCGTAGAATTTGGAGAACTGGAAGGGACCTCACTGGTCCCTTCTAATCCAACTCATACACAAATGGAATTTTACTAATCCATATAGCTATTTGATGGGCAGCTAATTCAATGGATAAAGTGTCAGGTCTGGAGTCAGGAAGACATCTACCTGAGTTAAAATCCAGCCTCCTTCAGACATTTACTAGCTCTGTTACTCTGGGAAAGTCATTTAACCCCTTTTTGTCTGTTTATCTATAAAATAAAATGCAGAAATGGCAAATAATTCAAGTATCTTTTCCAAGAAAATCCCAAATGGGGTCACAAAGAGTCGTACACAAATAAAGCAAGAAAACAACAACAAAATGTTTAATGAATTAGAGTAGGGCCACTAATCAATTTCAAATTCACAGTGTAGTTTGTAAATTTGTATCTCTATCACTACAAAAATAGCACAAGATCCTTTGTCAAAAGCTTTGCTAAAATCTGGGCAAATTAGAGCCACAATATTTACCTCATTTACTAGTTTAATGCTTTTAAAAAAGGAAATGAAGTCAGTCTTGCATTTCCTGCTATAGATGAAGGCATGATAATTTTTGTAAACATCTCTGACCTATCTTGATCTTCACCAAACAATCCATTAATGATCTCTTCTAGTTCTTTCTCAGGAACCATAGTCAAGTGTACTGGGCTATATTTTGTAGATTCTATTTCCTTCCCTTTTTTGAAAATCACAATGGCACTTTACCTTCTCTAATCCTAAATTACCTATCTTTTTTAAACCTTCTATTGAGGAAGAAAGAGAAACAAAACCCCAATTACAATATAAGTGTTGTTGGGCATATTTCCACACTGGTCATGTTCA